>NC_047107.1:16737413-16784913 GCF_902500255.1 Thalassophryne amazonica | reverse complement strand
TTTAAACCTCCGAAGAGTTCTTCAACTTACTCCAGCAAAACACACGGAGACAAAATAAAAATAAATAAATATAATCCAAACGTCGTCGTCACCATCATCTCTTCCTGACTGACTGACTGACAGCAGCAGCTGCAGCGTCACGTATATCACTGACTGTAATCTAACGTTCCCGCATTTTTGAAGCAAGGGCTAAAATTCCGGCGCCCCAAAGCCATTAATTTTGGCAATGTTGATTTGCCAAATATTTATTAATTTTCCCTAGCAACTACATACAATTGGTTATTTCGCTGCAATTCAAGGGCGCTTTGAATGAGCGCCCAAGACGAGGAATGATACATTCTCTGCTTCTGTCGGTGGAAATGCACTGTTGAATGAGAGTCAGTTGGAGGAAGTGTTGTTTTAATCATTCATGTTACATGTAGGCACATACTATTAAGTAAAACTGACATTGATAATACTTTAAAAAAAATATATATATATTATGACTTTCCCCCTCCACATCTAGGAGGGCAGCGCCCGAGAGCCCCCTATGGGCCAGCCGCCACTGCTTGGCCCACTCCACCTGGCTGTTAATCTGAGGATGGAACCTGCACAAGAGACTAACTGAGGCCCCAAGCACAGCACAGAACGACTTCCAGAGTTGGGAGGTGAACTGGGGTTCTTGGTCCAACACAATGTCAAATGGAATGCCATGCAGCCTGAAGACATGGTGGACCAGGAGGTCATCAGCCCCCTGGGCTGATGGCAGTTTGTGCAAGGCCATGAAGTGCGCTGCCTTGGAGAACCGATCTATCACAGTGAGGATGGTATTGTTTCTGTCAGAAGGAGGAAGTCCGGTTATGAAGTCCAGGCAGATGTGAGACCAGGGGTAGCTTGGCATAGGCAAAGGTCGGAGAAGACCAGCAGGAGGTTGATGAGATGGTTTGCCCCTGACACATGATACAGGCCTGAACGAAATCTCTGCCTGTATGGAGTTAAATTTGTCTCATTAATACCTGCAAATGCACAGAGGGTGATCTACAAATAGTCCTTGATTTGCACATGATTTGTAACTTGTGTGTTGGTTTGAGCCAATGAAACCATGAGTGAAACAGTTTTTTTTAATCTGGAGTTTCACTTATGGTTTCATTTATAAACAAAACTAATTCCAGACAGTTTATCAACATTAACAGCAACTCTGTAATTTTAGCAAAGTGAAAATATTGCACCTATCTTTTAAATTAACATGCTTATTCTGAAGGTTTGCGAGTTAACCGACACACGCAGCAAAAGACATTATGTGAAATTTTCTGAGTTTCTGTCTGATCACCCCCCCACCACCACAATGCATAGAACAACACTGCCATCTACTGGATGGGAGTGTGAATAGCAACCTATTTATATATATTTGTGAATTTCAGCTGCCGGTTTGCGCTCAGAATGTCTCAGTATTCTCAAAAACTCTGCTTTTTTGCTTTTCCATGAGGGATAGTATCTGCTACCTGGTGGGGTTTTTTTTTTGCTGTCTGCTCAGGAGAGATTCCAAGCAAGCCACGCTGATAGGAAAATGTGACATCAACAGGCTGTGGACCACTGAGAGGTCAGAGAGTGTTGTCTGACACAAGAATCAAACCCGCCATTTTTAAAGAATTGCAAAAGAGTTACAGCTACGGTGCTTTTCTTTTGTTTCACGCAAGTTTTTTTACTCACACAAAACCACACCATGGTCCATGGATGAGTTGTGAACAATTCTGTGTGTTAAAACTTTACAGTTTCCATGTCACTTTGTAATAACGTGTGACAGTCTGGGCTCCAAGAACCAGGAACAGGAACCACTACGAACGTTGTCACGTTTTATTAAGGATCACTACTTATCAAGACGAATCAACACGCTCAGTTGCGACCTCTATGACATGAGGAGAAATGAGGGTGGCGTGTGACAGCCAAAAACATGCTCCACGAATATCAAGAATATCACACACCAACACACACTATTAAGAAACCTATTCAGATGCGTTACGTCACATTAAGGATGTCAGGAATGTGTCACGCATGACAGAAAAATGACATTCGTAACGCGTCTTGCTTATGTGTAAACACACCATATGGGCTGGAAATAGTTCATCTCAAAAACTCTCAAAAATTCTTGAAAGTTTAGTTGTAAAACAGCTAACTGATCATCTGCAGAGGAATGGTCTATTTGAAGAGTTTCAGTCAGGTTTTAGAATTCATCATAGTACAGAAACAGCATTAGTGAAGGTTACAAATGATCTTCTTATGGCCTCGGACAGTGGACTCATCTCTGTGCTTGTTCTGTTAGACCTCAGTGCTGCTTTTGATACTGTTGACCATAAAATTTTATTACAGAGATTAGAGCATGCCATAGGTATTAAAGGCACTGCGCTGCGGTGGTTTGAATCATATTTGTCTAATAGATTACAATTTGTTCATGTAAATGGGGAATCTTCTTCACAGACTAAAGTTAATTATGGAGTTCCACAAGGTTCTGTGCTAGGACCAATTTTATTCACTTTATATATGCTTCCCTTAGGCAGTATTATTAGACGGTATTGCTTAAATTTTCATTGTTACGCAGATGATACCCAGCTTTATCTATCCATGAAGCCAGAGGACACACACCAATTAGCTAAACTGCAGGATTGTCTTACAGACATAAAGACATGGATGACCTCTAATTTCCTGCTTTTAAACTCAGATAAAACTGAAGTTATTGTACTTAGCCCCACAAATCTTAGAAACATGGTGTCTAACCAGATCCTTACTCTGGATGGCATTACCCTGACCTCTAGTAATACTGTGAGAAATCTTGGAGTCATTTTTGATCAGGATATGTCATTCAAAGCGCATATTAAACAAATATGTAGGACTGCTTTTTTGCATTTACGCAATATCTCTAAAATCAGAAAGGTCTTGTCTCAGAGTGATGCTGAAAAACTAATTCATGCATTTATTTCCTCTAGGCTGGACTATTGTAATTCATTATTATCAGGTTGTCCTAAAAGTTCCCTAAAAAGCCTTCAGTTAATTCAAAATGCTGCAGCTAGAGTACTGACGGGGACTAGAAGGAGAGAGCATATCTCACCCATATTGGCCTCTCTTCATTGGCTTCCTGTTAATTCTAGAATAGAATTTAAAATTCTTCTTCTTACTTATAAGGTTTTGAATAATCAGGTCCCATCTTATCTTAGGGACCTCGTAGTACCATATCACCCCAATAGAGCGCTTCGCTCTCAGACTGCAGGCTTACTTGTAGTTCCTAGGGTTTGTAAGAGTAGAATGGGAGGCAGAGCCTTCAGCTTTCAGGCTCCTCTCCTGTGGAACCAGCTCCCAATTCAGATCAGGGAGACAGACACCCTCTCTACTTTTAAGATTAGGCTTAAAACTTTCCTTTTTGCTAAAGCTTATAGTTAGGGCTGGATCAGGTGACCCTGAACC
The DNA here is from genome assembly GCF_902500255.1 of Thalassophryne amazonica. Lineage (NCBI taxonomy): Eukaryota > Metazoa > Chordata > Actinopteri > Batrachoidiformes > Batrachoididae > Thalassophryne > Thalassophryne amazonica. The sequence goes on along the minus strand of NC_047107.1, from coordinate 16,781,478 downwards.
ATCCCTTAGTTATGCTACTATAGACGTAGACTGCTGGGGGGTTCCCATGATGCACTGTTTCTTTCTCTTTTTGCTCTGTATGCACCACTCTGCATTTAATCATTAGTGATCGATCTCTGCTTCCCTCCACAGCATGTCTTTTTCCTGGTTCTCTCCCTCAGCCCCAACCAGTCCCAGCAGAAGACTGCCCCTCCCTGAGCCTGGTTCTGCTGGAGGTTTCTTCCTGTTAAAAGGGAGTTTTTCCTTCCCACTGTAGCCAAGTGCTTGCTCACAGGGGGTCGTTTTGACCGTTGGGGTTTTACATAATTATTGTATGGCCTTGCCTTACAATATAAAGCGCCTTGGGGCAACTGTTTGTTGTGATTTGGCGCTATATAAAAAAATTGATTGATTGATTGATAGACTGCTTGAAAGCACTGTTTAACGTTACGTATCCCATTGGTGGGGGAGCGCACTTTAACAAACAAGGATATTTTGAGTCTAAACTCGTGTTAAAGTAACATTGTTGTCTCATGTATGCAGACTCAGTGAGCTCGCTAGTTAGCGTTGATTGCTAACTAGTGAGCTAGCTAATGCCGTGCTCCATTTGAATGTATTAACTTCTGAAAAAAACCCCATCTGACTAATTTAGTGCCATTACTGTGCTCATTTTTTTTTACGTCGGCATTTCGTTTTGTGATTGTAATAAAGTCGTGTGTTTTTGTTGAAGAATCCACTTCGATAAGCAAGGAGGGCTCGGCCATCACCCTCAGAGATGACTCCCCAGGCTCCCCTGCCCCACACGAGCTTCAGCACCAGCTGCAACATCTGCATCAACGTCCACCACCACACAGCAACGCGTTATCACTGGTATGAATAAATGTCTCGCATCATGTAGCTTTTAGCTCCAAATGTATTCCCCAAAAGATATATACAGGGTGACCCCAAAAAACAGAACCCATAAATATTGTAATAAATCCCACAAACTTCAGTCTCTGTACGATCAGTCCCTAAAGTTACGGTTGTCTTGTCCTTGACCAAGACAACCAAGACATATTGGGAAGCGACCAAGATAACTGAAAATTTGGGGAATGATCCCACACAGACTAAAGTTGAAGTCCAAATATTTGTGGGATTTATTGCAATTTTTGTGGGTTCTGGTTTGTTTTCGGTCACCCTGTGTGTGTGTGTGTACATCGAAATTGGGCTATTAGTAAAAAAAGTAGAAAAGGGGGTGTTCACAGTAATAGTAGTGCGGCATTCAATCACTGAGTTCGTCAATTTTGAGGAACAAACAGGTGTTAATCAGGTGTCCCCTATTTAAGGATGAAGCCAGCACCTGTTGAACATGTTTTCTCTTTGAAAGCCTGAGGAAAATGGGACGTTCAAGACATTGTTCAGAAGAACAGTGTAGTTTGATTAAAAAGTTGATTGGAGAGGGGAAAACATATACGCAGGTGCAAAAAATTATAGGCTGTTCATCTACAATTATCTCCAATGCTTTAAAATGGACAAAAAAAAAAACAGAGACGCGTGGAAGAAAATGGAAAACAACCATCAAAATGGATAGAAGAATAACCAGAATGGCAAAGGCTCACCCACTGATCAGCTTCAGGATGATCAAAGACAGTCTGGAGTTACCTGTAAGTGCTGTGACAGTTAGAAGACGCCTGTGTGAAGCTAATTTATTTGCAAGAATCCCCCGCAAAGTCCCTCTGTTAAATAAAAGACATGTGCAGAAGAGGTTACAATTTGCCAAAGAACACATCAACTGGCCTAAAGAGAAATGGAAGAATAGTGTTGTGTGGGCCGCTGAAGAGGAGGTACTGCTGGCCCACCACCACCAGATGGCGCCCTGCTTGAAGTGCGGGCTTCAAGCATGAGAGGGCGTCATAGCAACCGGGAGTGACAGCTGTCACTCGTTATCAGCACCGGCTGTCACTCATCCACATCACATCACCACCACCATAAAGGCCGGACTGCAACTCCACCTCCCCGCTGAGAAATCAGCTATCAGAAGAGGTAATTTCTCTGCTAAACGTGAACCTGCATTATAGTCTGGACTCTTTTTGCAGCCGTATTCCTGTGGTGTTCCTTATCTGTTGGATTGGTGTTAGGTGTGATCAGCGACGGCTTCGCTCCACACTCCAGCCAGATAAGTGGTTAGACAGGAGCTGCACGAGTGTGTGATTGGAGGTGGAGGTGCTCCCTCCCAAAAGAATACAGACTGTGGGATTACTGAGTGTGCGAACTCACACTCATCAATAGTTTTTCTGTTCTCTGCCAGCAGTACCAGGTCTGACAGCTGGAGACGGTGACCACCTGGGGACCCAGGATTTGGCGGCTCCGGTGTTCTTCAGATCCATTGGCGGTGAAGACCGTGTGGGATCCGGCTCGGCTCAGGACGGATGTCTCCTATCCTCAAGCCTGCCCACACGTCACTCAAATCTGTAATTCGGTGGTACCTAAACTGTGATTGTCTGTATTTCGTTGTGCACTACAACATTAAATTGTTACTGTTTGGCTTATCCATTGCCCGTTCATTTAACGCCCCCTGTTGTGGGTCCGTGTTCCTACACCTTCACAACAGGATTTCTCGGCCGGCGTCATGGATCCTGAGGGGCGTCAACCATCGCTTGAACAGCCAATGGAAGAGCGAGGTGCACAGGCGTCAGCAGGAGGCGTGTTAGGTGAGCTGCAGCAAATCTTAACCGCTTTCACTGCTCGGCTGGACTTAGTCACCGAGCAGAGTGTGATCCTCAATCGGAGGATGGAGGCTCTCACCGCCAAGGTGGAAGCGCAGGCCCAGGGTGCTGCTGCAGCACCTCCCCCTGCTGACCAGAGGCCTGAAACAGACATTCCGCTGGTCGTTCAACGAACCCCCCCACCGTCCCATGAAGCATACATAAGCCCTCCGGAGCCGTACGGAGGTTGTGTCGAGACGTGCGCGGACTTGTTAATGCAGTGCTCGCTCGTCTTTTCACAGCGTCCCGTCATGTACGCATCAGACGCTAGCCGGGTGGCTTACATAATAAATCTACTTCGAGGAGAGGCACGCGCCTGGGCTACGGCACTCTGGGAGCAGAATTCACAGCTCCTAACGACATACGCTGGGTTTGTGAGGGAGTTCAGACAGGAGTTCGACCACCCTCATAGAGGCGAGACCGCTTCAAGCGTGCTGCTGTCGATAAGACAGGGGTGTCGGAGCGCGGCGAAGTATGCAGTCGACTTCCGCATCGCGGCAGCGTGAGCCGGCTGGAATGCTTTTGCGCTCCGCGCCGCCTTTGTAAACGGACTGTCTCTGGTCCTTAAGGAGCACCTGGTGGCGAAGGAAGAGCCGCGGGATTTACACGGGCTTATCGACCTTGTTATACGGTTAGACAACCGATTAACAGAACACAGATGGGAGTGAGATGAAGGGTGTGGTCAGGCACAAGCTGTCCCTCTTCCTCCCGGGTCCGAAAGGGAGCCGTCTTCCCCATGCTCCAAAGCCAGGGTACTCCACATGACGACAGCTCCCCCTGCTGATGTTGCTATGGAAACAAGCAGTGCCAAAAGGCGATCAGATCAGAGACAAAGGAGGCTGGTCCGTGGGGAGTGTTTTCACTGCAGCTCAACCGAGCACAAGCAGAAAAACTGCCCCAAACGGTCAAAACAGCAGTACTCATCCTTAGAGACTGGGCTAAGGGTGGGTCATAATACCCATGCGGGGATGCCCCGTAAATCTGCACGCATCCCAGTCACGATCCTGAGTGGGGATCTGACCCTTCACGCCCCAGCACTGGTAGACACGGGGTCGGAGGGGAATCTGCTGGACAGCAGATGGGCGAGGGAAGTCGGGCTCCCTCTAGTGGCTCTACCTTCACCTTTGAAGGTACAGGCACTAGATGGCACCCTTCTTCCATTAATCACACACCAGACACAACCAGTGACATTGGTGGTGTCTGGTAATCACAGGGAGGAGATCGTGTTCTATGTAACATCTTCCACCTCCCGGGTGATTTTGGGTTATCCTTGGATGAGAAAACACAATCCCCGGATTGATTAGCCATCTGGGGTTGTGGCTCAGTGGAGCGAAACCTGCCACTGGGAGTGTCTCGGATCCTCGGTTCCGCCTGGTGTGACAGCTAGTGAGGAGGTTAAAGTCCCCCCCAATCTGACGGCGGTGCCAAGTGAGTACCACGATCTTGCTGACGTTTTCAGCAAAGATCTGGCGCTCACCCTTCCCCCGCACCATCTGTACGATTGTGCAATTGATTTGATCCCGGGCGTTGAGTACCCGTCCAGTAGGCTGTACAACCTCTCACGTCCGGAGCGAGAATCAATGGAGACCTACATCCGGGACTCATTAGCTGCCGGGCTGATCCGGAACTCCACCTCCCCGATGGGTGCTGGTTTCTTTTTTGTGGGCAAGAAAGACGGCGGACTCCGTCCATGCATTGATTACAGGGGGCTGAACGAGATCATGGTTCACAACCGATACCCTCTGCCCCTGTTAGATTCAGTGTTCACGCCCTTGCATGGAGCCCAAATATTCACGAAACTGGATCTTAGGAACGCGTACCACCTGGTTTGGATCCGGAAGGGAGACGAATGGAAGATGGCGTTTAACACCCCGTTAGGTCACTTTGAGTACCTGGTCATGCCTTTCGGCCTCACTAACGCCCCCGCGATGTTCCAAGCTTTGGTAAATGACGTCTTGCGGGACTTCCTGCATCGGTTTGTCTTCATATATCTGGACGATATACTCATCTTTTCCCCGGATCCTGAGACTCATGTTACGCATGTACGTCAGGTCCTGCAGCGGTTGTTGGAGAACCGGCTGTTTGTGAAGGGCGAGAAGTGCAAGTTCCACTGCACATCTTTGTCCTTCCTGGGGTTTATCATCTCCTCCAACTCCGTCGCCCCTGATCCGGCCAAGGTAGCGGTGGTGAGAGATTGGCCCCAACCTACAAACCGTAGGAAATTGCAGCAGTTCCTCGATTTTGCTAATTTTTACCGGAGGTTCATCAAGGGCTATAGTCAGGTAGTTAGCCCCCTGACAGCCCTGACCTCCACTAAAGTCCCCTTCACTTGGTCGGATCGGTGCGAAGCCGCGTTTAGGGAGTTGAAACGTCGATTCTCGACTGCACCAGTTCTGGTGCAGCCCGATCCTACTCGCCAATTTATAGTTGAAGTGGATGCCTCTGACTCAGGGATAGGAGCCGTGCTATCCCAGAGCGGGGAGTCCAATAAGGTTCTCCATCCTTGTGCCTATTTTTCCCATAGGTTGACCCCGGCAGAAAGGAATTATGACGTCGGCAACCGGGAACTTCTTGCGGTGAAGGAGGCTCTGGAGGAGTGGAGACACCTGTTGGAGGGAGCTTCTATGCCATTCACGGTTTTCACAGACCATCGGAACCTGGAGTACATTCGGACCGCCAAGCGTCTGAACCCCAGGCAAGCCCGCTGGTCACTGTTCTTCGCGCGTTTTGACTTTCGGATCACATACCGCCCCGGGACAAAGAACCAACGGTCTGACGCCCTGTCCCGGGTGCACGAAGAGGAGGTCAGGACCGAACTGTCAGACCCGACGGAAACCATCATTCCCGAGTCCACTGTCGTGGCCGCCCTCACCTGGGACGTGGAGAAGACCGTCCGGGAGGCCCTGACACGGAACCCGGACCCGGGAACTGGCCTGAAAAACAAAATGTACGTCCCACCAGAAGCCAGGGCTGCAGTTCTGGACTTCTGTCACGGTTCCACAATCTCCTGCCACCCAGGGGTACGAAGAACCGTGGCAGTCGTTCGGCAGCGCTTCTGGTGGGCATCTCTGGAAACTGACGTCTGGGAGTATGTCCAGGCCTGCACCACCTGCGCCAGGGGCAAGGCAGATCATCATAAGACCCAAGGCCTCCTCCAGCCTTTGCCCGTGCCTCATCGCCCCTGGTCTCACATCGGCCTGGACTTTGTCATGGGCCTCCCGCTGTCCCAGGGCAAGACTACCACGATTCGTGGCCCTCCTGAAGCTCCTGACGGTCCAGGAGACTGCAGACCTCCTGGTCCACTATGTCGTGCGTCTGCATGGGATTCCATCGGACATTGTCTCAGATCGTGGCCCTCAGTTCTCCTCCCAAGTCTGGAGGAGTTTCTGCAGGGAACTGGGGGCCACAGTAAGCCTCTTCTCCGGGTACCACCCCCAGACGAACGGGCAGGCAGAGCGGACGAATCAGGATTTGGAGCAGGCCCTCCGCTGCGGACCCGTTGGCCTGGAGTGACCATCTGGCCTGGATCGAGTATGCTCATAATAGCCAAGTATCATCTGCCACTGGCCTCTCCCCTTTCGAGGTATGTTTGGGGTACAAGCCCCCATTATTCTCGCTAGTGGAGGGAGAGGTCGGGGTGCCCTCGGTCCAGGCCCATCTGAGGAGGTGCCGTCGGGTGTTGCGTACCGCCCGTTCTGCCCTCCTCAAAGCCTGGACGAGGGCTAAGGCTCATGCGGACCGATGGCGTGCCCCGGCCCCTACGTATCAGCCCGGGCAGGCGGTTTGGCTATCTACAAAAGACATACCTCTGCAAACGGAATCCCAGAAACTTAAGGACAGATTTATAGGACACTTCCCCATCGTGAAGGTCCTCAGTCCAGCCGCAGTGAAGCTGAAGCTGCCAGCTTCACTGCGGATACATCCGGTATTCCATGTCTCCAGACTCAAACCCTGCCACACCTCTCCCCTCTGTGTCCCTGGACCGGCACCGCCGCCTGCCCGGATCATCGACGGGGAGCCGGCTTGGACTGTGCGCCGGCTCCTGGACATTCGTCGAAAGGGCCCAGGATTCCAGTATTTGGTGGACTGGGAAGGATACGGACCTGAAGAACACTCCTGGGTGAAGAGGAGCTTCATCCTGGACCCGGCCCTCCTGGCCAATTTCTACGCCCGGCACCCGGACAAGCCAGGAGGCGCCCGTTGAGGGGGGGGTCCTGTTGTGTGGGCCGCTGAAGAGGAGGTACTGCTGGCCCACCACGACCAGATGGCGCCCTGCTTGAAGTGCAGGCTTCAAGCATGAGAGGGCGTCATAGCAACCGGGAGTGACAGCTGTCACTCATTATCAGCACCAGCTGTCACTCATCCACATCACATCACCACCACCATAAAGGCCGGACTGCAACTCCACCTACCCGCCAAGAAATCAGCTATCAGAAGAGGTAATTTCTCTGCTAAACGTGAACCTGCATTATAGTCTTGACTCTTTTTGCAGCTGTATTCCTGTGGTGTTCCTTATCCGTTGGATTGGCGTTAGGTGTGATCAGCGACGGCTTCGCTCCACACTCCATCCAGATAAGTGGTTAGACACGAGCTGCACGAGTGTGTGATTGGAGGTGGAGGTGCTCCCTCCTAAAAGAATACAGACTGTGGGATTACTGAGTGTGCAAACTCACACTCATCAGTAGTTTTTCTGTTCTCTGCCAGCAGTACCAGGTCTGACAGCTGGAGACGGTGACCACCTGGGGACCCAGGACTTGGCGGCTCCGGTGTTCTTCAGATCCGTTGGCGGTGAAGGCCGTGTGGGATCCGGCTCGGCTCAGGACGGATGTCTCCTATCCTCAAGCCTGCCCACACGTCACTCAAATCTGTAATTCGGTGGTACCTAAACTGTGATTGTCTGTATTTCGTTGTGCACTACAACATTAAATTGTTACTGTTTGGCTTATCCATTGCCCGTTCATTTAACGCCCCCTGTTGTGGGTCCATGTTCCTACACCTTCACAACAAATAGTTTGTGGACTGATGAGAGTAAAATTGTTCTTTTTGGGTCCAAGGGCCGCAGACAGTTTGTGAGACGACCCCCAAACTCTGAATTCAAGCCACAGTTCACAGTGAAGACAGTGAAGCATGGTGGTGCAAGCATCATGATATGAGCATGTTTCTCCTACTATGGTGTTGGGCCTATATATCGCATACCAGGTATCATGGATCAGTTTGGATATGTCAAAATACTTGAAGAGGACATGCCCTTGAAATGGGTGTTTCAACAAGACAATGACCCCAAGCACACTAGTAAACCAACAAAATCTTGGTTCCAAACCAACAAAATTAATGCCTCGCAGATGTGAAGAAATCATAAAAAAAAACTGTGGTTATACAACTAAAAACTAGTTTAGTGATTCACAGGATTGCTAAAAAAGCAGTTTGAACATAATAGTTTTGAGTTTGTAGCGTCAACAGCAGATGCTACTATTATTGTGAACACCCCCTTTTCTACTTTTTTTTTTACTAATAGCCCAATTTCATAGCCTGAAGACTGTGCATATCATGAATGCTTGGTCTTGTTGGATTTGTGAGAATCTACTGAATCTACTGGCACCTTGTTTCCCATGTAACAGTTACAAATATACTCAAAACCTGGATTTATCTTATTAGTCACATAGCACTACTATTATTTTGAACACTACTGTATATATATATATATATATATATATATATATATATATATATATATATATATATATATATATATATATATATATATATATATATATATGTAGTGGCTGCACTCTGCATTGTGTTGTTATGACTCCGCTCATTCGCTCCCCTCAGGACGCGAACTCACGAGCTCCGGCATGGGAGTCAGACTCTCTAACCAGAAGGCTAAAACCCAGGGTTCTGGCCTTGTGACCGGAGAATCCTTTTGAGCTGTTGGGAGTGAGGTTTACTAACTATATCTGCACAGCGGCACCTGCTGGCCTCCGTTACACTCACCCCCCTAAACTCACTCCCATCCGGGTCACGGCACCACTGTAGTGGCTGCACTCTGCATTGTGTTGTTATGACTCCGCCCATTCGCTCCCCTCAGGACGCGAACTCACGATCCTCGGCATGGAAGTCGGACTCTCTAACCAGAAGGCTAAAACCCAGGGCTCTGGCCTTGTGACCAGAGAATCCTTTTGAGCTGTTGGGAGTGAGGTTTACTAACTACATCTGCACAGCGACACCTGCTGGCCTCCGTTACATATATATATATATATATATATATATATATATATATATATATATATATATATATATATATATATATATATATATATATATATATATATATAATTATTTTTCTTCAAGATTGTATGATGATGAATTCCACTGAAACAAACAGGTAAGACTTTATATTTACTCTGTGTGTGAATCTACTCCGCATGATGGACAGCAGCTTTCAGCCAAACAGTGGACAGCATTGGCAGATGTATTTTCATTTATGAGTAAATAACATGAAAGCCTGTAAAAATCCATAAATTAACCACATCACTGTTTTAGCCGCAGTATTCAAAATGTATGAACAAAGTAATGGTTTATAGTCTGGACATTTTGGAGCGTGAGCGTGAAAGTCCCACATTGAAAGGTTGACATCATGCTGCTGTAAAGGGGTATCGGGTCACAGAGTATTCGAGACATTTTATGGTTACAAGTATGAGTAAATGAATATGGGCTCGGGCCGATTTCCGATACTGGTATCGGGATCGGTGCATATATATACGAGGTCTGTCAATAAAGTAATGGACCTTTTTATTTTTTTCAAAAACTATATGGATTTGAATCACGTGCGATTACATCAGCCAATCTTGAACCCTCGTGCGCATACGTGAGTTTTTCCACGCCTGTCGGTTGCGTCATTTGCCTGTGGGCAGGCTTTGAGTGAGGAGTGGTCCAGCCCTCTCGTCTTTTTTTTCATTGTTCAGGAATGGCTCAGAGACTGGCGCTTTGCTTTATCAAAATTTTTTCAGAAACTGTGAGGCACATCGAAGTGGACACCATTCAAGAAATTCAGACGGTTTTCGGTGAAAATTTTAACGGCTGATGAGAGATTATGGAGTGTTAGTGTCACTTTAAGGACTCCCCACGGAGCCGCAGGGCGTGCCGCGCTCCGAGCCGCCGTCGCCAGCCTGTTTCAAGCTGAAAACTTCCAAATTTAAGCCTCTGTTGATCCAGGACGTCGTGAGAGAACAGAGAAGTTTCAGAAGAGGTCGGGATCAGCAGTTTATCCGGACATTCCACTGTTAAAGGAGATTTTGTAATGAAAGACGTGCGGACGGATTCGCACGTCGGCGTGCAGCCGCTCATGGCCCGGCGCCACAGCAAAACACCTCCATTGGAAGCCTTACAGAACAAGTTGGAACATGCCCAGCTGTTAAACAATTTCTCGGATACTCACTCGACTAAAAGCCATCGAAATCCGCCTAAATCTTAGGAATGGTTATCAACACAAAGGTGTTTTTCCTGTGGCGCCGCGCTGCGCCGGCTGGGTGCCGATGTGTGAATCCGTCCGCACGTCTTTCATTACAAAATCTCCTTTAACAGTGGAATGTCCGGATAAACTGCTGATCCTGACCTCTTCTGAGACTTCTCTGTTCTCTCACGACGTCCTGGGTCAACAGAGGCTTAAATTTGGACGTTTTCAGCTCGAAACAGGCAGACGACGGCGGTTTGGCGGCACACCCTGCGGCTCCATGGGGAGTCCTTAAAGCGACAGTAACACTCCATAATCTCTCATCAGCCGTTAAAATTTTCACCGAAAACCAGCTGAATTTCTCGAATGGTGTCCACTCGGATGTGCCTCACAGTTTTTGAAAAACTTTTGATCATGCAAAGTGGCAGTCTCTGAGCCATTCCTGAACAATGAAAAAAAAGACGAGAGGGGTGGACCAGTGCTCACTCAAAGCCTGCCCACAGGCGAATGACGCAACCGACAGGCATGGAAAAACTCACGCATGCGCACGAGGGTTCAAGGTTGGCTGATGTAATCGCACGTGATTCAAATCCATATAGTTTTTGAAAAAATAAAAAGGACCGTTACTTTATTGACAGACCTCGTATATATATATATATATATATATATATATATATATATATATATACTTATTTTGTTTTTTAAATTTTCTTTTGTTAATCATCTCCCATTTCTACCTTCATTATTGTCCAGGCTAGAGAAAAAGGAGCCTGTTTCACCTGGAGAATCTGACCATCCTGAGTGAGATTGATGCTGAAGCTGCGACACAACAAGAGCTGAACCAGGCCCAGCGTGATCAACACATCCAGTTGATCCACGATGATGCCCGTGAAGCAAGGGAGGCGAAAGCTACATTTAATCAAGCATTTCCTGGGGTGCTGGGCCAGCTTGTCCATGTGACCCGTTCCCCCTACGACAGGACCCTCTATAGACACATGGGACATGTAACCATTGTATATAGTTTGCTGTATAGTTGTGTATAGTTTGCACAGGTTTTCTTTTAGTTGTAATAAACATAATTTTCTGTCATTTCAGGATGAGTCAACAGTAAAAAAACAAATATTTATCATTGATGTTTGGTTCAATGATGATTCATTCTTAAGGGCCCCTTCACACATGACACAAAGTTGGGTGAAAGAAGCAGAAACCGGCCAAAAAAAGGTGAAAAAATTGGGGAATTGCAAAAACTTCCACCCACTGTTGGGTGGGACACATTGTTGGACAGGCATTGGCGACGGTTTCGTGCATGCTTCTGTGCACCTAAACGAACATGGTGTGAGGACGTACATCACGCTCACACAGCAGCAGCAGCAATTACATGCTGAACATGTGTGCATAAATCAATGAAAATGTGTAAAGACAAAATGATGAGAGAGCACAGAACATTATAAGAACAATGAATGTACTGTTTAAATGTAAGACAATCATGTTACTTGTAATGATTCTGTTCTCACTGTAAACACACACACACACACACACACACACACACACACACACACACACACACACACACACACACACACACACACACACACACACACACACACACACACACACACAAGAAAAAAACCCATTGTTTAATATTTATTCCTCATCCTTCTGTTCCTCTGTACATGAACCATGGCCATGGACGTAAACAAGGAAGTAATGAACTGACATTATTCAATGCTCATATCATGGACACATCAGCGGCTCTGCATGTCCAGTGCATGCACCGAAGGACACCACATCATGTGGACCATAACTCACATGGTGGATGTGACATTTGGATCGGCAGCTGAGCGCTCACATGATCAGATGGTTATTTTCACATGGGGCAGCCTGGCTGATGATGTTCAGTGTGCACTGACGTGCTCGCTGCTGACTGCATTGCATAGGTGATAGGTGTTTTTATGTATTACCATGTGAGGACAGCATGCCAATACATGAGCATCGCGGTGGAGTGTTGGGAGGTGATGGTGGTCACGGCATGATATGTGTTCCCCAGCTGTGTTGCGAGGACGCAGGGCCCAGGCCTGATTATTTTTGCTGTGACTTTGATTAAATTCAAAAGTGCGGAATAGTTTGAATTTGTGCTTTGTAAGGGGCAGTATTACAAAAAGAACTGGGGGAAGAAATAACACTAAAAAAAAATAATATTTTAGGAGAGGAAGAAGTTGGAATTCTGTTGAAAGTTGGAAAAATCTGATGGTACTGTTAATGCTGGGTTCATTAGGGACTGTGGTACTGTTAGTACTGGGTTCGTTAGGGACTGTGGTACTGTTAATGGTGGGTTCATTAGGGACTGTGTTACTGTTAGTGCTGGGTTCGTTAGGGACTGTGGTACTGTTAATGCTGGGTTCATTAGGGACTGTGGTACTGTTAGTGCTGGGCTCGTTAGGGACTGTGGTACTATTAATGCTGGGTTCCTTAGGGACTGTGGTACTGTTAGTGCTGGGTTCGTTAGGGACTGTGGTACTGTTAATGCTGGGTTCGTTAGGGACTGTGGTACTGTTAGTGCTGGGTTCGTTAGGGACTGTGGTACTGTTAGTACTGGGTTTGTTAGGGACTGTGGTACTGTTAGTGCTGGGTTCGTTAGGGAATGTGGTACTGTTAGTACTGGGTTCGTTAGGGACTGTGGTACTGTTAGTGCTGGGTTCGTTAGGGAATGTGGTACTGTTAGTACTGGGTTCGTTAGGGACTGTGGTACTGTTAATACTGGGTTCATTAGGGACTGTGATACTGTTAGCGCTGGGTTCATTAGGGAATGTGGTACTGTTAGTACTGGGTTCGTTAGGGACTGTGGTACTGTTAATACTGGGTTTGTTAGGGACTGTGGTACTGTTAGTACTGGGTTCATTAGGGACTGTGGTAGTGTTAGTGCTGGGTTCATTAGGGACTGTGGTAGTGTTAGTGCTGGGTTCATTAGGGACTGTGGTACTGTTAGTACTGGGTTCATTAGGGACTGTGGTAGTGTTAGTGCTGGGTTCATTAGGGACTGTGGCTGTCCGTCACACCGTCTGTCTGTCTGACAGCTTACACTTCTAACAATCTATCTCAACCAGCAGCCATAGCGGCTTCACTTTACGAGCTTTCGATAACTGACACAATCCCCAAATGTAAAGTTTTGTTGTGCTCGATGCCCTTTCATTGTTACGGAGGTCTGCAGGTTTAACAGCCCAAGTTGTCATAAAAAAAGCAGACAGTAAAAATCGGTGGTCAAACAGCATGATGTAACGTGTGCACATTATGTGATAGTGACAGCTGTTGCTACGAGTGAAGTCAGCAAGACAAATGTCAGTCATCACAGGTCAGCAGTCAACACACCAACGATTGGATTCCTTTAATAAGCTCTGGACACATTGCTCCCTCAGTGACAGGAAGTGAAGTGCATTAGCATAGCCACTGTATCATTTTCACAGCTCACATGTGCCCCATTAGCTTCAGATAATGGCAGAGCTTTTCACACTTGGGATGGTCCACAAGCCATCCAGGCTATTTGCATCTTTAGGCCTTGAAGCGCTCAGCATCACTGATTGCAGGCATTCTGGAGTTGGACTGACAGCGGGCAAACAGACACATGAGAGGTGAATCAGCTTATGCCAAATGATCAAACTCATTTTAAAATGTCTTTTAATTCTCACTGCAGCTAAAATAAATCCAGTGGGGACGTGTGGCAGAAATGATTGACACAAGAAATGTCTTTAGAGGTGGGAGGAAGCTGGTTCACCCAGAGGAAACAAACTCCATACAAGAAGGACCATGTGGGAGCCGATCCCAGGACCTTCTCAACCCTCTGTGATGTCGCCAGTGTTGTGCAAGTTCACACTTTTCATGAACTAGTTCAAGTTCAATTCACACATGTTCAACATGAACTGTTCACATTCATAGTTCACCATTTCAATTTTGAACTAGTTCAAAGTTCAGTTCTATTTTTTTTAGGTGAGAACTGAAGTTGTTTTTCAAACTATGACTTAAATCACTATGCCTACCTTCTAGCCTAAAACTGTTCACTGTAGATCTTAAATTCTATCACACAAAATGGAAGTTTTTGCATATATAGTATGGACAAAGGACGAAAACATTTTTTTTTTGTTTTTGGTTTATTTGTCTGTTGCCCCAATAATGTTCCTCTCAAAAAAATGGAAAAGAAATGTATCATTAAAAAACATAATAAATTTTAGTGTGACAGATGGGCATCTTTGTCAAACAGCTTGAGGTACTAACATTTCAGGTTAAAGTGCTGAAATACTGCTTATAGAAAAAGGCTATGGTGTCATATACTGCATTTAAACAGAAAATCTTTTTTACTTTCTATCAACTAATGCAACCCTGTAAACTAGTAGTGCCTCTGTATTGGGAAGGTGAATACTCAAAACTCTGAGTACACAAATATGAAAAAAAGTATTCTTATTTTGCTGTAACACAGAATTAACAGTTGGGTAGCAGGAACAAGTGTGCTCCGGTGTTGCTATGCTTGTTGTTACGGCTTGTGTGTGCAATGCAATATGGGTAACGTAGTGTGAAGCTGTGCAGTTTAAGCCTGGTTCACACGACAAGATTTTAAAATGATCTGTAGGTTTCCAAAACCTGAGAGACAACACAAATGGAGATAAAAAACAAAACAAAATCATAGCTCAAACAGTTTTGGTCGTCCAGTGTCTGGTGTTCAGCCACACTGTAAAGACAACACACCACACATGATTTCACACATGAACATTCCCAGGTCAGACAGGAAATCTCGCAAAATCTCTCGAGATTAAACGTGACTTCAGGAGTAAACAAACAGAGATAGTCTGTGGACAACAGAGGAAAAAATGATACAAAAAGAAAAAGAAAAGGCGTTCTTTAAAGGAGTGGAGCCAGCGCGACCACCGGACTTTCTAGTAAGCCATAACAGCCGTTTTGAATTTAGATTTTGCTCCGTGTGTCCGTTGCCTTGCTTTCTGATTGGCTGCATGTCACATTCAGCAGGCTGCGTGCTCGTTTGTGGTCGGGGGGAACACCACTCACTGCGATATCGGGCCAAGACAATCCAAGTGTGAGAGCAGGTCGTGTTACTCGAATAATCAGGAGAAAACAAATTCCATAACGTTTAATTGGACCTCAACATTGACATTTGTTGTTCATTTCAGACAATCTGAACAAATTCATATTCAAGTTCTTTATTTACAAATGTGTTGCGTTCAGTTCAAAGTTCACAGAAAAAAGAATGTGTTCAGTGAACGCGTTCTTTTCAACTTGTTCATGCACAACACTGGTGATGTCACCAGTGTTGCTACAGTAAGTAAGCCATTTACTGATTACTCCTTGAATAAGTAAAGATTGTTACTTTACTGATTACTCAATTGTAAAAGTAACTCAATGAGATTACTAGTTACTTTATTAGTTACTTTCAGCAGCTGCCGACAACAACCCCCTGCCACCTCAACATGAAAATGATAACCTTTTTTACAATACTCATTTTATAGTCACCCTCTCTTGACTTCAATGAACATAAATACTTGTTTTATAAAAATAAAATAGTCAGTCTTTCATGACCTCATATTTAACTGTTGACATCACTGTAAATGTAAATCTTTCAATTTCTAACCTACATTGTTTACAAAATGTAACTATTAAACATTATTTCTAACATTATTTCTAACATTTTTCTAACGTTTACATTATCTCTAAACATTTTAGTTGTTGAAATTATTATTATTATAAGCAGTATTAGCAGTAGTAAAAAAAGGCTTCAAAAGTGGACCTTAATCTAGAGGTGTTGTGGTGGAGCCGCCTCCCAGCCCTGCTCCACACCCCTTTCCCTCTGGATTTGCCCCTGCTTTGGTGTTTGAGCACGAAGAATGGATTTATGCAGAAAGCATGATCAGACTGACATGTAAGTCTGATCATGCCTAAAGTCTCTTCAGAAAGAGACTTTAGGTGTATGTCTAAAAAAGGTAGTTGCTAACGTGTCACAGATCAGCTGTTTTTAGCGAGAACACACAGAGCGGCTCAGAGTTTTAAATAAAGGGCGGAAAAAGCATAAAAAATGTCTTTGTAAAGCTCAGTGCAGGTGTGCTGTCATCACCAGGCTTTGAGAGATGACGACTGTTTTTTCAACTCGGAGCTGCTGCAGGAAACCGCTAATTAAAAGCTTTCAGCTCGCTGAAAGTGGCAGAAGTGGGCAGTTCAGTCGAACCCTGCCCACGGGCCGAGTTTAATGCTGTGGTCGACCCAAAATGCAAAAATAATAGTAATGCACAGTGACTTGAAGAAGTAACTTTAATCTGATTACTGAATTGGGAAAGATTAAAATGTTAGATTACTCGTTATTGGAAAAAGCGGGCAGATAAGAGTAACCTTTTACTAAGTAATGAGTTACCTGCATCACTGGATGTCACCTATAGGTTTTCTGAAGAGTGGTTTGAAACTCAAGTGGAGTGGCTCTGGCTGTGTGGAGTTCTTCCTGAGTTTACATGATCTCCCTGCATCAATAAAACAGTCACATTCTGTAAAGAGTTTCAAGTCCAAACTATGCATTTATTTTCCCTTTCGTATGGCTAGCATACTGGCATACTATGTTACTATGCTTCCTACCCTTTTTAATTCATTTTATTAGTAAACAGAGCGGGTCTCAGCTTCAACTTTTTCTGAAGTATGGATCTGTTTGTGGAGCTTAGGGCTAGTGGCCGACGACCACCTTAGTATTTCTTCTGCTTTCCTGTTGCTTAATGCTGACAAATTATACCTTAAGTGTAGTTTTTCTGGTCGACTGATTCTGTTTTCAGCTGCCCCAGGCGCAACGCATAAGTAAGGTCTAACCTTACCAAACCCTAGAGCAAGCACACAGGCAACATCGGTAAGGAAAAACTCCCTCTGATGATATTGAGCAAGAAACCTCAAGCAGACCAGACTCAAAGGGGTGACCCTCTGCCTTGGCCATGCTACCAAAAGATGACAAATAAGGTATAATTTGTCAGCATTAAGCAACAGGAAAAACAGAAGAAATACTAAGGTGAAACAGAGATGTAATCACTCATTTAGGAAACGCCAGAGAAAAGAAATAGGTTTTTAAAGAGGCTTTAAAAGTCTCTAGGGACAGGGTTGACTAATATTAAAGGGAAGACTATTCCAGAGCTTGTGGGCAGCTGCAAAGGCTCTGTCACCACTCATCTTTAATCTGGTTTTAGGCACCTCCAGCAACAATTGGTCAGAAGACCTAAAGGCTCTGGTTGGGGTGTAAGGAAAAAGAAGCACTGAAAGATACGCTGGGGCCAAGCCATTGAGGGCTTTAAAAACAATTTAAAGAATCAACCCGATAATGGACCAGAAGCCAGTGAAGAGTAGCCAAGACCTTTCCCGAAAGAAGATGAGCAGCAGAATTCTGAATAAGCTGGAGGTGGTTTAGAGAGGTCTGATCAAAGACAATGTATGGAGAGTTACAATAATCTATTCTACTTGTGACGAAGGCGTGGATAACCTTCCCCAGGTCAATCCTAGACAAATATGGCTTGGACTTGGGTAGGAGATGGAGTTGTAAGTAACTTGTTTTAACAACAGCACCAATCTGCTTATCAAATTTAAAATGGCTTCCAAAAATCACCCCAAGGTTCCTCACACAGGAGTGAATGTTGGACCCCAGGGGACCCAGGACATCAGCAGAGCAAGCTGTGGAAGTGCTCCCCCCCAAACAGGACAACCTCCATCTTGGATTCATTAAGATTTAATAGGTTAGCACTCATCCAAGATTTCACCTCACTCAAACAATCCAATCATGGCTGCATTGGGTCATTGCCTAACTACCTTAGTGGCAGGTAAATTTGGACATTATCAGCAAAGCAATGGAAAGATATTTGGTATTTTCGAAAGATACTGCCGAGAGGCAACATGTACAAAAGGAAAAGAACAGGACCTGGAATGGAGCCTTGAGGGACTCCACAGGTTAGTGGGGCCACATGTGAAGAAAAGTGGCCCAGCTGCACACAAAAAGCTCCTCTCTGTGAGGTAAGAACTAAGCCATGTGAGAGCAGAGCCGGTAATGCCCACACACTGCTTGAGACAACACAGCAGAATTGTGTGGTCCACTGTGCCAAAGGCAGCTGACAAGTCTAAAAGCATCAGCATGGCAGGACTACCTGAATCAACAGCTAAAATCAAATAATTAAAAACTCTCAGTAGAGCGGTTTTGGTGCTATATCTGGGTTTGAAGCCAGACTGAAACTTTTCATAAACGTAATGCTGGGCTAAAAATGACTGCAACTGGATGTATTCCACTCTGTCCAACACCTTAGACAAAAAGGAGAGTTGAGATATAGGCCTAAAATTCGAAAGAATGGAAGGATCACCATTTTTCTTTATAATTAAAGGTTTCACCACAGCATGTTTAAAAGCTAAAGGCAAGACTGGTAAGACTAAAGGTAAGACTGGTGTTAACCAGCAACAAAATAGTGGCTCCCACAGAATCAAAATCTTCTCTGAGGAGACGAGGAGGAATGATGTCTAAAGAACAATTTGTAGGATGCAGATGATTGATCAAGGGCAGCAGAGCACAGAGTAAAAATTGAAGTGATGGGCCTAACGCCTGAATGAGGTGGTCTGAGGGCAAACACTTTTGTGATAAAAAAAATTGTAAGAAATTGTTACAAAGTGTAGGCGTTGGCACAAGAGGGGAGGCATCACTGGGATTGATAAGAGAGTTCAAGACATTGAACAGGACTTGAGGCTTATGGCAATTATTTCTGACTAAAGTAGAGAAATAGCTTGCTTTGGCAGCTTTCTGATAAGCAAACATACAGCCATGAAGAATTTGTCAAGATACAATAAGTAAGTAAGTAATGTTTATTTATATAGCACCTGTCACAGACAAGGGAAGTCACAAGGTGCTTCACAAAAGACACACACAGATAAAAATTCTGAGAAAAATACAATGTACATCACAATAAAGTGACACTAAGACACACACAGTGGTCATAAAACAGCCCTCTCACTACTAAGGTTTGAATGACTGGAGAAGCAGATGGGTTTTAAGTTTGCTCTTAAAAACATCAACAGAGTCCAGCGAACGAAGAGACAAAGAGAGATCATTTCAGAGCCTCGGCGCAAAGGCCTGGAAAGAGCGATCTCCTCGGGTCTTAAAGTGGGTATGAAGGACCCTCAGGAGGTTCTGATCCACTGACATCAAGCTCCGAGCGGGAGTATTGGGACATAACAGGTCTCTAATGTAGGAGGGAGCCTGGCCATGCAAAACTCTAAAAGTCAACACCAGGATTTTAAAATGGAAACGAAACAACAGTGGGAGCCAATGAAGGGACTTTAAAATAGAAGAAACATGAGTCCTTCTGTTTGAATGAGACAGCAGCCTTGCTGCAGAATTTTGGACCTGCTGCAGACAGGACAGCTCCTTTTTCTTTAGACAGGAAAACAAACTGTTGCAGTAGTCCAAACGAGAAGATACAAACGCATGAATAATCAACTCAAGATCATCTTTTGAAACAATTGTTCTGCATTTGGAAATCTTCCTCAACTGGTAGAAACACCTAGATTTCTCAGGCTAGATTTTACAGATGAACTCAAAAGACCTAAATACTGTTTAATCCCCAGAATGACATCATCGGGGGCAACCACCAGCACCTCGGTTTTATCCAAATTTAACTGCAGGGAATTTGTACTGAGCCATTGTTTTATTTTCTCAAGGCAGTTCAGTAGAGAGTCCAATTTCTGGATCTCAGAGGCTTTAAATGAGCAGCAAATTTGGATGTCATCAGCAAATAAATGATAAGAAACATCAACGAACTCCTAGATAATCTTTCCCACAGGGAGAACATAGAGCAAAAACAAAATTGGGCCCAAAACAGAACCCTGGGGTACACCACACATCAAACTGGCAGAGTCAGAAATGATCTGATTTGCAGTGACACTAAAACTACGACTTGACAAATAAGAGATATACCACGCTAGAACGGTCCCTGACAAACCGACCAAATTGCGTAGTCTTGTTTGAGATGATGTTTTTTCCATTTTCTCTCAGCGCGTCTACATGCGCATCTGAGTTGGCTCATTTAACCACAGCTGTGAGTGTGGTTTAGAGCGCCTTGGCCTAAGAGGAGCAACACAGTCCAAAATCGCTGTGCATGTGGAGTTAAAGACAGACAAAATCTCATTGACACTGAGACCACATTTTCCATCAAGTGTGCATAAAAAAGAATCATTAAGAACAGTGGAAAACTGTGTGGCAGTCAAAGGGTCAATAGTGCACTGGGGGCACTTGGGGGCAGGTGGTTTTTCCGCCAAACAGGGAAGAGTCAAAGTGAACAGGTAGATGATCGGAAATACACAGTTGCACAGCTTTCCTTAATAGAGACAGAAAAGCCATAAGACAACACAAGATCTAAAATATGCCTCTTTTCATGAGTCGGGCCAGACACGCACTGAGTAAAATTAAAGGACTTAATCAGGTTTAAAAAGTCCTTGACCAGAGCATGGGATTCACAACAGACATGTATATTAAAATCACCAGTGCCAGTCCGTTATTCATGGACTGGCACCTCCCTACCTAGCTGACCCAATTAAACCTTACGTTCCGGCCTGGGCTTTACGTTCTCAGGGTGCAGGACTACTTTGTGTCCCTAGGGTGAATAAGAAGTCTGTGGGTCACAGAGCTTTCTCTTATCGTGCCCCTGCTCTGTGGAATGATCTCCCTGCATCAATAAAACAATCAGATTCTGTGGAGACTTTCAAGTCCAGACTTAAGACACACTTATTTTCCCTTTCATATGGCTATCATACTGGTACAGTTTTGTTTTATGCTTTTTACTCTTTTAATTCATGTTATTAGTAATTGGAGCGGGCCGCGGCCTCAACTTCACCTAAATTCTGGGTCTTTCATTGAAGCTTAGGGCTAGTGGCCAGCGATCACCTTAGTATTTCTTCTGTTTTTCTTGTTGATTAATGCTGGCAAATTATACAGTATTTTTTGTCTTTCTGATGCCTGATTCTGTTTTTTCTCTGTTTAAGGTGCAGCTCCATCCAGAGATCGGAGTTGTGTTTGTGTTGGTGACCCTCCTGTCTTGTGCACCAACAGCAATTCTTGTATATTCATCCGTGAATTGTTCTGTGAATTATTTCTGTAATTTATGTTTGTAGCATGGCCCAAGCAGAGGGTCACCCCTTTGAGTCTGGTCTGCTTGAGATTTCTTCCTCAGAGGGAGTTTTTCCTTACCACTGTTGCTCTGGGGGTTGGTAAGGTTAGACCTTACCTGTGTGAAGCGCCTTGAGGCAACTCTGATGTGATTTGGTGCTATATAAATGAAAATAAATTGAAATTGAAAATTAAAATATCGTATTTCACCATGATCCCAGACAGAAAGTCTGCAAACTCCTAAAGTCCTTATTATATTTCGGTGGACGATAAACGATGGCGCAAAGGACAGGAAATGATAGATTCAGTTCAAAAAGCTGCAGCTCAAAGCTGCTGTGACTCGTTGCAGGCTGGGACAAACGGCACTGAAGTTTGGATTTAAACACAGAGGCTACGCCACCGCTGCCGCCCGTGGAGCGAGGTGAGCTAAAGAATCACAATCATGGGGAAGGAGTTCAAAAAACGGCGTATGGTCACCGGCATGGATCCACGTCTCTGTCACACACAGAATATCCTGCGTTGAGCAGGGCTATGCTCAAGATGCACTCTGAGTTGGCTAATGATGCAGCGTGTCTCTGCTGGCGGAGGTTGCCATGGTGAACACCGTGGTGCTGGCCTAAAGCTAACAGCAAAGCGGGAGCAGAAGGTCCGGCCACCAGTACAAGCAGACAAGACAGCGGGTGTAGATGTTCTGTGCCGGTGTCCCAAATACCAGTGGAGCGTCGCCTCTGACCGCGCACCCTCCGGGGGAAAGACACCTGGTAGTCGGCGCAGGTGATGAGGAACGTTTGCCAGCACAGGAGGAAGTGTTTGTCAAACAAACAATGAATGATCAGATGACAATAAAGCCTCAGATGAAGCTTAAATTTTGAAAACAGTTTGGTGATCATAAACCAGTAGAGCACACACATCTCGATAGGTGTGAAAAAAGCAAAAGCAGAGTGGAAGCAAACAAAACAGTAAGACAGCGGGGCAGACGGCTTGCCAACACGGGCGCCATCTTTTCCCTCCAAAACTCTGTATATGTGGCTCTGAGATCGACTGGTGTGCTGGTGTTCCCCGCCTCATGTTTTTTTAAACATATCCTTTCAGCTTCTAGTGTGAGATACAAACAAGCTCTGATCCAAGATGTTTTCCACTTTGATTTCTCCTGATTGTCATTTCAAAGTTTGTTTTAGATTTCACATCTGCTTCTTACACACCGGCGACACGCTGCACTGAGCTAAGTGTTTCACATCACAACGAATAATCCAGATATCGTCAGCAGAATCTTATTTGTCTAAATTTCAAACACACAAATGTGCCGAAAGACCGAATAGGCCAGAAAGCTCTTTGAAAATACACAAGTTGTTAATTTGTTGTAAAAATGTTTTTTTTATTGATGTGATGAAAATATATGAAAACCTTTTTCTTTTTGATGGATGAGATGATCATGCACGTGTATGTGCCACAGGCAGACACAACCCAGCTCCCCACACATCCATTCATGTCTTCCACACAAAAGAAAGCAGTCGCATGGATGTCAGATGGATCCCAGAGCGAGGGCTTTTTGGGCCGGCTGCACCCCCAGGGTGCTGTATTTGGGGCAACTTAAGCCTCCAGGACTTTTACTTTTGCACTTTGGAAAATATTGACACTCTATGCGCTCTCCACCCCGGCTCATTGATTACAGCTTAAGCTGCATGGCCGGATCCTGACCGAAGTATCGGCTTGATTAATTAAAAAGAAAATGGTTTTTAGTATGGGTCGCTGCATTTCACTCAGCAGTGAACGGCAGCGACGAGTGGAGGGGGAGGGGATTACACACACACACACACACACACACACACACACACACACACACACACACACACACACACACACACACACACACACACACACACATTGATTGACATGCTGCCATGACTGCATGGTGAGGGGAGGTGTATGAAAAACATTAACCCACAATGCACTGCTGGGTTCTGACAGATCCCTGCTCCAGGGCTGCTGAATTTATGAGCCATTACTCTTGCCAGCCTGCGATCTAGTTGGTGCATTATGTTTCACGTCATGCAGCATTAGTCCAGCAGTGACTGACGTCTCCAATAGTGGCCAGTGTGGCGTGCTTCTCTTTTTCTTGTGCATCCACTTCATGGCTGCAGTGATCACGGGACAATACTCCAAACCCTCAGTGCACTCTCTCCGTTCCAGCTGCTCTCCTTCTTTCAGTTTTTAGGCCACCGTGCACATGGGTTACCTTCAGAGTGCTTCACATGGTAGTGTTTGTGGTATTTCTAGAGAAAAGCATGAGTGACATGTGCACTTATTATTATATTATTACAGTACATAGAATGCTATGCAATAGTTTGAGCTTTTGCACATTTTCATTTGTTTACGATAGCAAAATTCTAAAAAAGAAGTAAGATTTTATTGTTTTAAAATGTGCTAAAACTTTGCTATTTTCAATGAAAACAATTTTTGACAACATGAAATAAATTAGGGCAGCACGGTGGCTTAGTGGTTAGCACTGTTGCCTCACATGGAGAAGGTCGTGGGATCAATTCCCACCTGTAGCCTTTCTGCGTGGAGTTTGCTTGTTCTCCCCGTGTTTGCATGGGTTCTCTCTGGGTGTTCCTGCTTCCTCCCTCATCAAAACACATGCTGGTTGGGTGGATTGGAAACTTTAAATTGTCCGTAGGTGTGCATGTTGGTGTGATTGTCTATATGTGGCCCTGTGACAGACTGACATCCTTTCCAGGGTGTACCCTGCCTCATGCCCTATGACTGCTGGGATAGACTCTAGACCCCGCAACCCGATCTTGGACAAGCAGCTGAAGATGAGTGTGTGTGTGTGTGTGTGTGTGTGTGTGTGTGTGTGTGTGTGTGTGTGTGTGTGTGTGTGTGTGTGTGTGTGTGAGAGAGAGAGAGAGAGAGAGAGAGAGAGAGAGAGAGAGAGAGAGAGAGAGAGAGAGAGAGAGAGAGAGCTATAAATTAAATAATAACATTAAAGCCACAATAAAGTTGGATTAATAATAATAATAATAATAATAATAATAATGCATATATTTGTATCACTCTTTAACAAAATACAAATTGCTCTGCAACAATGAGTTAAATAAACACCATAAACAAGGTTTAATACAAAAATATAAATTGCAGACCCTCAGTGAGCATATGTGGCCATGAACATGTGAGTCTTCTGTCTGGTCTAAGGCTTTGTTCAGCCTGTCAGTTTAATCTGGATTTGTTGCAAATCTGACTTAAATCTGATCTCACTGGTTGCCTGTCCACATTATAAGCAGTAGTGCGCACAGATAACCAAAAAATTTACTTCAATAACAGATAATCAGATAACTGAAAAGTTATCTTTGATAAAAATAAAACGATAAACCACCAAAAAATGTATCAGAAGTTACAGATAACCGATAAATTCCAGTATTGTCTCTGGTACATTTGCAACTACTAATAAACTGAATTTGAGTTCTAACACCACGAGAAGCGACAACAGACCCAACCAATGAGCCCGCACTTCTGTCTTTGAACATCTGGAAACTCTTGTTTACTGAACAGCTTCCAGCACAGAAGCAAGCTAAGAGTAGCCACAAAGCCCAGCTCTCTACCAATCACAACGCTCCAGTCAGGAGGACGTCTTGGAAAATAAAGCCATGCTGACTTATGCTTTTGATTTATAAATAACATTAATACCGATAGAATAACTCCATTAATGTCAATTCTGTCATTTGTACAAAGTTAAAATATAACATATACCTTTTAATGTTGAATAATGCACTAATTCTGAGGTTTTGTAACAAACACAGATCGCAAAGGATTCTGGGTAAAATGTGCCTCTGCTAAACACTGATTGGTTCAGTCATTCATTATGTAAACCAACACGTTAATGTGACGTGTGTTGGCGTTTACAGATAAATGTGCTTTTGTAAAATATTAAATTTTTTATTTGTAAAAACAGGCATTTTTACAGAGCCCTGGAAGTGTCATCGCAAAATGTTTTGCATGTGGAGAGAATGTGCTCTCATTTTATTAGTATCGTGCACACATTTTATTATATTATAAAACGTGCACTCAATATTGTCTTGACACATAAATGTTGGCTTTACACTGTGCGAGTTTTGGCCCTTTTTCAAATGATTTTTCATTTGTGCAAGAATTTTTTGGACTGAATTTCAGGTTAATCGTGCGCCCTGCATCGTGTAGTGTACATAGAGTAACAAGCTGCGTTTAACATCTCACGACCACCTCCTGATCGCCGATCGTATGGTCGAATGAAAATCAAACCTGTTTCATATTCTGGTCAGCCGTCGTGAGGGTATCCTGCTGCTGAAGAGCTACAAGTGTCCAACCGCTTGCACTGTGCCTGTGCAAACACCGCAGAGCTGTCTTGTAATGTTTTTTTTGTTGTTTTGTTTTTAAACTTTGATCTCCCATCAAGAGTTTTTTGTAAATTAAGTTTGAAAAAAAAGCTTATGTTTTGCTTCTGGAAACATGAGTCGACGTGTGATTCTTGAACATACAATGTGTGTGAGAACATAAATCAGGTGCTCTGAACTTTTACACCGTGCGGTTCTGTGGTACAGTTTGAACTGAAACCGAGTACAGTGATTAAAAATATCATACAGTGTCTGCTCAGCTTCAAGACAAATACTACCATGAACACTACTGGCCAGTAGATGGCAGTAGAGACTGTGAAAACTTGCCAAAACAAAATTCCAGATAATCCATATAATAATTAAGATGCATGGAATTTAACAAATGCAAATACAATAACAACATCTATAAACCCAGAGAATATATTCACGAGAGTTTTAGGCACTAGAGTTTAATGCTGTTGTCCGTGGAGCCTGAACAGAGTGTCTGAAATGCATTTGTCCTGTCGTGAACGTACTGAGATTACCCTATCCTACCCATAATGCACTGCTGGACACAGCATGTGCTCACTAAAACCTTAAAAATTAGTGCATTACTTTAAAACTAAAACATATATCTGATATTTTCACTTTATAAAACTTCAGATGTGACAGTAATTTTAAATAACTTGTCCGAAATTAGTTTGGTTAAAATTTGAACCATAAGTTAAAAATGTATGCCTCTGGATGACTTGGGTGATATTGCCAGCGTATCAGTATGGTATTAAAAGAAATTTGTTTTTTTGTGACTGGTTCTCCTTTGCCTGCAGAGGATAGAGCAGTTCCTCATAGAAGCAGCTCTCTTATGTTTGTAGAGGGTAGAACTAATGACTCAATGGCTCAATGACTTTAAAAATGTTTGTCGCTGTTCAGCTTTGGCAAGATAATTAGTCCGATAATGTTTTTTTTAAAGTTATCTAAAAAGATAATCTGATAATGAAAACATTATCTTCAATAATTATCTGTTATCGGATTATCGGAACTGTGTCCACCACTGAATATAAGTAGCAAGTGACCAGATCAGATTTGTGTGTCCCTGTAACAAGTCACATTTAGCCATGATCCATATCAGTTATGATGGTAATGAAGTCACACTCAGATATGCTTGTGACCATGTTTTTGAAATTTTTTAATAGGTTAGTTTGGGCTTTTGTGTGTGTGGTGTGTTTTTTTTTCCTGTCACCTGGCTATAAGACTGTGAGTGGCATGGGGAGAGTCACACAGCTTTGCGTAAAGCTCACAGGGGGTGCTTTACATGATGTGAAAAGTCACAAGTATCACAGTATCACAAAAAGGAAATTAATCTATTAGTTTTTGATACTGTCACAAAAAATGTCACATTTTCATGATGGAAGCACAAATTCATTTTGTGACATACAGTGAGGAAAATAAGTATTTGAACACCCTGCGATTTTGCAAGTTCTCCCACTTAGAAAACATGGAGGGGTCTGAAATTGTCATCTTAGATGCATGTCCACTGTGAGAGACATAATCTAAAAAAAAAAAAAAAAAAAAAAATCCGGAAATCACAATGTATGATTTTTTTAATAATTTATTTGTATGTTACTGCTGCAAGTAAGTATTTGAACACCTGTGAAAATCAATGTTAATATTTGGTACAGTAGCCTTTGTCTGCCATTACAGAGGTTTGCAACACGCTGCAGTAGGGATTTTGGCCCATTCCTCCACACAGATCTTCTCTAGATCTTTCAGGTTTGGAGTTTTAGCTCCCTCCAAAGATTTTCTATTGAGTTCAGGTCTGGAGACTGGCCAGGCCACTCCAGAACCTTGAAATGCCTCTTACGGAGCCCCTCCTTAGCTCTCCTGGCTGTGTGTTTGGGGTCATTGTCATGCTGGAAGACCCAGCCATGACCCATCTTCAGTGCTCTTACTGAGGGAAGGAGGTTGTTTGCCAAAATCTCGCAATACATGACCCCATCCATCCTCCCTTCAATGCGGTGCAGTCGTGCTGTCCCCTTTGCAGACGAGCACCCCCAGAGTATGATGTTTCCACCCCCATGCTTCATGGTCGGGATGGTTTTCTTGCGGTTGTTCTCATCCTCTAAACATAGTAAATGGAGTTGATTCCAAAAAGCTCTATTCTGGTCTCATCTGACCACATGATCTTCTCCCATGCCTCCTCTGGATCATCCAGATGGTCACTGGTGAACTTCAAACGGGCCTGGACGTGCTGGCTTGAGTAGGGGGACCTTGCTGCCCTGCAGGATTTTAAACCATGACAGCATCATGTGTTACTAATGTAATCTTTGTGACTGTGGTCCCAGCTCTCTTCAGGTCATTGACCAGGTCCTCCTCTGTAGTTCTGAGCTTTCTCAGAATCATCCTTACACCACAAAGTGAGATCTTGCATGGAATCCCAGACTGAGGGACATTGACAGTCATCTTGTGTTTCTTCCACTTTCTAATAAATAATCATAACAGTTGTTGTCTTCTACTAAGCTGCTTGCCTGTTGTCCATCCCAGCCTTGTGCAGGTCTACAGTTTTGTCCCTGGTGTCCTTAGACAGCTCTTTGGTCTTGGCCATGGTGGACAGGTTGGAGTGTGATTGATTGAATGTGTGAACAGGTGTCTTTTATACAGGTAACAAGTTCAAACAGGTGCAATTAATACAGGTAAAGAGTGTAGAATAAGAGGGCTTCTTAAAGAAAAATTAACAGGTCTGTGTGAGCCAGAATTCTTGCTGGTTGGTAGGGGATCAAATACTTATTTGCAGCAGTAACATACAAATGAATTATTAAAAAATCATACACTGTGATTTCCAGATATACGAGGTCTATTAGAAAAGTATCCGACCTTATTATTTTTTCAAAAACCATATGGATTTGAATCACGTGTAATTACATCAGACATGCTTGAACCCTCGTGGGCATGCGAGAGTTTTTTCACGCCTGTCGGTTACGTCATTCGCCTGTGGGCAGTCTTTGAGTGAGGAGTCGTCCACCCGCTCGTCGATTTTTTTCATTGTTTAGGAATGGCTCAGAGACTGTTGCTTTGTTTGATAAAAATTTTTTCAAAACTGTAAGGCACAACTGAGTGGACACCATTCAATAAATTCAGCTGGTTTTCGGTAAAAATTTTAACGGCTGATGAGAGATTTTGGTCTGGTAGTGTCGCTTTAAGGACGGTCCACGGCGCCTGACGGCGATCTGCGCTTCGAGGCGGCAGCGTCTCGCCGTTTCAAGTTGAAAACTTCCACATTTCAGGCTCTGTTGACGCAGTAAGTCGTCAGAGAACAGAGAACTTTCAGAAGAAGTCGGCATGAGGAGTTTATTCGGACATTCCATTGTTAACGGACATTTTGTAATGAAAGAACGTGCGGGCAGAGTCGCATGTCGGGCTGGACCCGACCGCGGGGGGTCGCGGCAGGAAAAACACCTCCGTTGGAAATCTTAACGGGCAAGTTGGAACATGCCCAAGCTGTTAAACAATTTCTCAGTTACTCACTTGTTGAAAGCCTTCAAAAGCCGGCTGAATTTTACAAATGGTTTTCAACACGGAGGTGTTTTTCCTGTCGCGGCGCACACAGATTTGCGTCGTCGTCACGGAAATGACTCGGCAAATTTGCGCGCACGTTCTTTCATTACAAAATGACCTTTAACAGTGGAATGTCCACATAAACTCCTCATGCCGGCCTCTTCTGAATCTTCTCTGTTCTCTCACGACGTCCTGGGTCAACAGAACCTTAAATTAGGATGATTTCAGCTCGAAACAGCCAGACAACGTCGCCTGGGAGCGCTGCGCGACGTCCCGCTCCGTGGGAAGTCCTTACACCGACAGAAACACCCCATAATCTCTCATCAGCCGTTAAACTTTTCACAGAAAACCAGCTTAATTTCTTGAATAGTGTCCACTCGGCTATTCCTCACAGGTCCAGAAAAAATTTTGATAAAGCAACGCGCGCCGTCTCGAGCAGCGTGTGAAACAAAGGAATTCAGCCGAGAGGGCGGGACCACATCTCACTCAAGGCCTGCCCACAGAGACATGACGTCACCGACATGCGTGAAAAAACTCACGCATGCGCACGAGGGTTCAAGCATGATTGGTGTAATCGCATGTCATTCAAATCCATATAGTTAAAAAAAAATAATAAAAGGGTCGGTTTATTATCTAAGAGACCTCGTATATATTTTTTGAGATTAAGTCTCTCACAGTGGACATGCACCTAAGATGAAAATTTCAGACCCCTCCATGATTTCTAAGTGGGAGAGCTTGCTGTGGGGGTTAGGACTAGGGGGAAGGGAGAGGGTTAGGGAAATGAGTCATATTTATTTATTTATTTTACTATTTCTAATCCTTTCCCTTCTCCTAACTCTAACCATAACCATAACGTAAGTCTCTCTCTTCCCCTAACCATAATCCCCCCCCACAGACTCCCCCGTGTCACCCCTCATTTCATGCCCCCATCACGAAATTAATTTGTGCCCCGGTCATGAAATGCATCCCATTTTGGGTGACAGTATCACAAACCCATAGATTAAAATAGTTTTCATAATACCATTAGGAACTGTCGTGAGATCGGGTTGCCTATGAATGAGGCTTGAAATGGATTTGAAAAAAAAAGAAAAGGATTTCATGTTACTTAAATTCATAAATGTTCTGACTTCCAACGTGAAATCAAAATCATAAATGCACAAAATTAGATTTTTACTGTCAGTCTGAACTTCCTAAAGACCTCCACCGAATAAGTTTTCCCCATCCATAGACTATTCCATAATAATGGTGCATGACCAGAAAATGCTCTACCACCCACAGTTTTCTTACAAAAGTGTGGGACAGCCGGCAGACATACATCCTGTGATCACAATGCTGAAGTTGGTGCTAGGTTTTACTTCTGTGTTGTGCTTCCCCCTCAGGGCATGAATTCACAATCTCCCGGATGGGAAAAAAGCACTCTAACCATAAGGCTAAAACCCATGGGCTCTAGCATGTCTGTAGAACATGTTTTGGTGTTGGGGAGTCAGGTTTTACGGACTTCCCATAGCGAAATTTGTCTTGGACTCATTCTGCCGGTGTGCTGTTGTTTGAGAAACGGTGCATAGTATAAACTTTTATCTCTTGTATCACCAGTGATACAGCTTCATGGGAGAGTGGAACAGAGAAGGATTTTCTAAGAATTATTTGAAAATATAACTACAGTTTGCCAAAAGCCACATGAGATACACATGAGATACATAAGCCTTGATCTCTTTTCTCTGTTGAGCTCGTGCCACACCACTAAAGTCCACTAAATCCATAAAAAAGTTTTGTGTGTGCTTAAAACTTTACGCAGACATCAGGCAGAGAGCTTTCCCGCTGCCTGCACATTTGTTCATCAATTTGTCCTCTATTTGTCATTTTGTTTTATGATACTCATGAGTTTATATCCTGCGGCTTTCCAATCCTTGAGACTAGGCTTCTGATTGGCCAAAGGTCTATGGGGGATGTGAATTCTGCATGAGCGGAGAGAGGACAGTTCCCAAAGCAACAACATAGTGCAGTTGTTCTAGGTCAGACTACTGAAGAAAAAGAAAGTGCTGTGTGGTTTTTAATCCTTTTTTTTTTTTAAAATCTGACCTCATTGCCTCCTGCAGATTATCTTGGTGAGGATGTGGTGTAGAGTTGTTTGATGTCCTTGCTGTATGGATAGTGCATGAACAATATGGAAATATGACATCATGCTTTGAGACCACGGGAAACTCCTCTGAAATCCAGCTTCCCCCAGCACACATATACATGGCTCAAAAGTGGGAAAACTGTCCTGTTAAATACAGCTCTCTGTGTTGCTAGTGGAAATGTGATGTTTTCTGTTCATCAGAGCCACAAATCCACAGAAGACCTACAAATTACATAATTTTGCCAACTGACAAAATATTTAAATACTTAACTAATCCTTGTGCTCTATCTGTCATCGTGTGACACAGCCTTAAAACTCCACCATGAAGCTGCCTAACAGCTCCCTTCCCCACGTACCCCTTCACAGCTAACATTTTTCACAACATCCCACACTGCAAATCTCCTCATGAGACATTCAGCAATTGAGTCTGTCTCTTGGATGATACAACAGGAACAGCACTCATTATTTTTGTCCCCTCACTGTTTTTCAAATTCATTCTAGTCATGAATGCACATTGTGCTATTTACACATGTAGCTCAGGTGATTTTCTGGATTTCTGAGCTTTTCCTGAATCTGGCATGGCATCTTCATATGAGACCATTGTACTCTGAGAGGTTTATAAAAGTTCTTGCATGAGCATGTTTGAGTTTTGTGAAAGATAGTTCATTTATAGTCATGCTACTAAACAAACTCACAAACAAACACAGCGGGAAAACATGAGGAATGAAATTAACTCAACTGATTCTGAAAATTATTACAGAAAAAATAAGAGACTTTTATGGTCGAAAGGAGTTAAGAGGACAATGTGATTGAGTGGATAAATAAATAATACAGATAAGGGTTGTAATGATGGATGTTAATGATGGCATTCGTGTTGTTGTTGCGTTGCTGTATACACTCGCCTTAGGGAAGGTCAATGTATCGAGCCATCTGCATACTGGAGCACACCCGACAAAATTCCGACAAACAGTCAGTGCATCCTTGATGTTCCATTAAGTGATCAATTGTGTCAGCCCGGGGAAGGTCACTATCGGTTAGTTCATTGGTGGAGTGATTAATTAATCAATAAGTGCTGCAGAGAGGTGACAGTCTGGACTTCAAAGAGCAGAGGGAGAAGTCTTCATCCATCTCAAAACTCAGCTTCACAATGACCTCAGGTCTGCAAACCCATGTCCTGTCAGCATCCTGAAAGGTGCAGTGACAATATTCTCCTGTTTAATAATAACTGTCATCATCATCATCATCATCATCATCATCATCATCATCATCATCATCATCATCATCATCATCGTCATCATCATCACGGATCGCTTCCCACCTGCTTATTTCTGTGTGTGATTTTGTATGTTCTCCCCATGTTTGCATTGATTCTCTATAGGTGCTCTGGCTTCCTCCCACTTTCAAAGACATGAAGGTTAGGTGAACTGAGAACTTTAAATTGTCCGTAGGTGTGCTCAAGCACCCCTGCCCCCATGACCCTTGATTGGAATAAGTGGGAATTGAAAATGAATGAATGAATGAATTATTATCACTGGAAACATGCCATGATGAAGAGTTTCTGCAGGTGATTATAAGCTGAGAACTGGATAAGAGAACACCAACATGATCACAACTTTACAGCAATCTGTGCTTCTTCTGGTGCACCCAGAAAAGAAAGAGAGAGAGAGAGAGAGAGAGAGAGAGAGAGAGAGAGAGAGAGAGAGAGAGAGAGAGAGAGATTGTATCCCTGCGGGTCTCATATACAGTGTTGAGGTTGTTACTTAAAAAAAGCAATATATAATATTACACATTATTATCACTTACTGAGGTGTTGCTGGGCCGGTAGCATAGATTTACATTTATGCTACCTGGCTATACCTGCCCGCCAGTGGCCCGCTGTGCATAAACTGAGGAACTGTGGAAAGTAACTTGTTACATAACTTTTTACATTATTCATTACACAGAAACAAACTACAGCCAAACTTTAAACCCATGTGCGCTGCACACATATAACAAATTCCTATTCTTACAAGTCTCTCTCTCTCTGTCTGTCTTTCTCTCTCTCCCTCTGTCTGTCTCTTTTGCCACAGTGTTTCAGAGATCCGTGGCTGTTTAATTAACTACTGTCAAAGCCAGCTGAACATTTTAGAGCAGAATCTCGCTACTGTCTCAAGGAGCAGCTAATGCTAACAAACAGTTTTTGGATTTGGCAACTTTTCTGAGAAATGTTGGTGAAAATCAGGGTTCACCTCTGTCATTAGCAACATTTAGCAACGTTTAGCAACAATTAGCTACATTCATGTGAATGTTTGTGAAAGTATTTGCGAAAGACAGTTGGGGAACATTACTGACTGTTAGCAAATGTTAGTGACAGTGTTTGCGGCGATTAGCAACTATTTGCCACTCTTTTGGTACTGTTTGGGAAGAAAAAGAAGAAGAAAAAGAAGACTGTGTCAGAGAGTGGTTGGTGCAGAGGATAGATTTTGGTTACTGTTCAACATGCTGGAGGTGTAAAGACGACTTGGTGAACCAAAAAGAACTTTAAGCCCTTATCTCATAGAGCGAATGTTGACGAAATTAGTGAATTTTGGGTTTCTTCAGGGTTCATAAAAGGTTGCAAACCAGTTTGCTAACTGTTTTTAGCATTGCAAACAGTATACTTATGCTAGTGAGAGACAAGTTTAAGTATACACACACACACACACACACACACACACACACACACACACACACACACACACACACACACACACACACACACACACACACACACATACATTTGTTTCTGAGAGCTGTTGATGCATAAAGCTCTTTTAATCAACACGTTTTGCATCCAACTTTATATGACTTTTATTCCGCGGAAGCGCGGCCCATCCCTTGAATCCCCCATTGGAACGTGCACTGACAAAGTTCTCCCGTGCTGCTCCATCGTGAGCATTAGGTGGGCAGATCGATCCTAATATCGATAATATCGATACCAACGCTGGTATTGATATTGAACGATCCTCGTGTAAAAAGATTGATACTCAAGCTTTTTTCTCTCCCACACACACTGACTGTTGCACACGCACATTCATCAAAGTCTACTCTCTGTCTGTAAGAGCAGCGCTGCGCTGTGACACACAACACAGAGCAGCGCACCGTTGTATTGTGATTTGTCAGCCCTCTACCTCAGGAGATTTTGTTTTAAATTGTGTTGAGTGATATTTTTTAAACAAAAATGTTGATTGTGATAATAAAGTATTTTGTTGTCACGTACAATGTTTGGTGAAATTCTATCCTAGGTCTTTTGGATCCTTTGGATCTATGAAGCTTAAATATGAAAAGTATCAGTATCTGTATCGATATCGGTGATACTGGGCCTGTATTTACTTGGTATCAGATCAATACCAAAATTCCCGGTATTGCCCACCTCTAGTGAGCATAAACAAAGTTAGCAGCTAGCCATTGGAGTTGTCAGGCTGCTGTTCATGTTATGTTCAAGGGAAATTAGTAATTTTCCTGCATGGTCTTAGGAACTGTAGTGTGATTAATGAATTTACAACCGCAACCTGTTGTGTTGCTGTGCTACAGACAAATGTAATGTAATTACAGTAACGCATTACAAAGTGATGTGCTGCACCTAACACGAGTTATATACTGTGTTACTTCTAAATTCTGAGTATTTTTAGATTTGTAATATTTCAGGATTTCAGGAGTCAGGATGGGTTCATACACTTGCTTTTGTTGACCTATTGTTGTGGCTGAAGGTTTTGGAGACGTGCATTTCTATGAATATGAACTACCAGAAAAATTCAGTATTTACACACACAAGGGGAAAATTATTATGAATGCTTATAGACTGTTATTAAAAATTAAAGCTCATTTCATACCCTAAAAATATTTAAATATGCATCACATTTTATGTTTTTTGATATTCAGTCAATCTTTCATGCAAAAGTTGTGATATATTTTGATAAAACACATTCTGTGCACAAAGACAGAAGAAACAAGGTGCAGAAATTCAAATAGTATTTTTAGGGATCTCTTGATCCTGATCAGAGTAATTTAATGTTGCGTATCTGCTGATACAGAGTCCGGATCTGATGCGTGTATTTTCTTTGATATTGCACTTGTACAAAGCACATTACTCAGAATAATGTTGACTGAACAACATCTTAGGTGTTGAAATATATTCAGTATCATCATCATTAATGTTAATGGCCCCGTCACACTTAGAAGAAAACTGCAAACACCTGAAAATTTTGATGAGCACAGCAGGGATGTTTTCAAGTCAATATTTGAGTCCTGATTATGTCTCTGTCATGTTCTCACAGAGTCTAATACATTCCCACTTATTTCTTACCTTGTGCATGATCACGCGCATTCCACATGCAATTCATTGTTCTACAATCAATTTCCTTGCATGTGCGCGCGCGGCACATTCTCACAGCGTGCGCCCTGTCCTTACAAATTCTGCACCAGGTGCTGTGTTTTTTCCATTCTTTCTGCAAGTGTGTCTACATGTACAAAACCAGCTCTCTTACCAATGCGCCATAAGCACACATTCAAATAGGCTCCGTGCAGGGATGCGGGTGGGGGTATGTCCGGGTGCACACAAATACTTTGAAGTGAACCTTGATTTATAAGAATTGCTGTTTTTTTTTTGGCTGTGTTTAAACACACTCAAATATGCTCCATGGTTGCATGCGGGCAGTTGTGCGTCCATGTGTGCATACACTGGAGCAGCATGGATTTGTAGGAAGAAGTGTGGGAGGATTTGTTTTGGCTGGGTGGGGGGATTGGGGGCTGCGTCAGCACCACAGACAGCGATCAATCGAGGCATATTTCATTCTCAGAGCTGCCAACAGCAGCTGCCGTATGAGCTTTTCATGCCACATTTGTGCTGCTTCAGTGAAGCACCAGTTAAGTCATTAATAAGTCACTGCATTCGTTAATAAGTCCTTATTATTTCTTACTGTCCTCTGATTGTTTCACGCCTTCACATATTTTGAACATGTCCAAAGTTTGAACACATCCTTCACATCCCTGGAGACCACACTGAGCCCTTTGCTGTACCTACTGGGTTCCTAATAGGTTGTGCATGTCTTGGCTCTGACCTCACGTTTTTTGCAAACATTATGGAAACAGGGCTGAGTATGACAGGGGTATAAGAAGGTTGGGGGTGATTCTGACCCCATGCTCCTCTGGCTCTGCACCTGCACAGCCTGTGTGAGCAGGAGAACAGACACCACCGGAATGAAAAGACTTGTTTTATTCACATGGTAAGCGTGACCTGATTGACTGATAAGAAGGTTATATCACCTACACCATCCGTCTGTTGTGGAATTTCTGTGATGATGTCAGCATAAAATGACACAGGCAACATAGGAGCATTCAGGAGTCAGACATATTGATGTTGAGAGATTTATTTTTGGTCAAAGCAGAAAGCAGATTCACTTGGAGACGTTCAAAAGGTATCGCATGCAACATATCCATGACTTCCACTCACAGAAAGCCGTGTTAATTACCGCTGCCATAGTGAAAACAAAATCATAATACAAACATGGCCTTTGGCTAGTCCTGGCCATGATCAGATGTTAAGTCGTGAAATTGGAGAAACACGTGTCGTATCAACACAGACGAATGCAAGCAGGGGATGACCCTGGCCCAGTACTTTCTCTCTCGAAGACACGAGGAAAACATTAATTTGTCCTCCACACCATCACAAACAGACTTGAGTGTCTGAAGCAAAACTAATTTTGTGTGAATAACCAGTTGCATACTGAATGCAGAGTGTTCATGCACTTTTAAAACATGCATGGCAGGTCTGTGGTGAACTCAGCAGTAGTGCTCACCAGAGGTGGGCGATACCGGGAATTTTGGTATTGATCCCATACCAAGTAAATACAGGCCCAGTATCGCTGATATCGATACCGATACCAATACTTTTTCATATTTAAGCTTCACAGATGCAAAGGATCCAAAAGACTTAGGATAGAATTTCGCCAAACATTGTACGTGACAACAAAATACTTTATCACAATCAACATTTTTGTTTAAAAAAATATCACTCAACACAACTTAAAACAAAATCTCCTGAGGTAGAGGTCTGACAAACCACAATACAAGGGTGCAGCACCGCTGCTCTTACAGACATAGGCATTGATGAATATGCGTGCGCAGTAGTCTGCGTGCGGGAGAGAAAAAAAGCTTGAGTATCGATCTTTTTACATGAGGATCGTTCAATATCAATACCAGCGTTGGTATCGATATTATCAATATTAGGAATGATCCGCCCACCTCTAGTGCTCACTGCCTGCTTGCTTCACTGACACCGTGCATATGAAATGAAGTAAGAGGAAATGCACACTGATTTAGTGAATTGGGTTTATCTGATACAATCAATCAAAACAACTTTATCTGTCCAAATCCGACCAGATTTCATCAGATCAGGTCATCCCTAATTATACTACATAAAGCATCAATACGAAACTTTGGAGTACAGTAACATAAACTTCAGCTGCGGTTTTGTCGTGGTCCAGCCAGGATAAAAGAGGTTGTCATCAGAAACTCTGTCTGTAATTCATTTAGAGATGATGGGAGAAATCCACAAAGAAAGAATAAGTGTCTGTGCAGGTTTTTTGTCTTTTCTGCCACAATGACATATTCAAAGGAATATTTGATTATTTTTGTAGCGAACAGCACAGTCAGCTGTTTGTCACTTTGATGCCAGCATTTCTTACAAGGACTGTCTCGTTGCTCCAGAGTGGACTGTTGGACCTGTTCTACAGTGCATTTGTCTGTATTCCAGTGGAGTATAAAGTACTTAGAAGTAAAAGGGAAAAATTTCATTGCAATACAAGTGTAAGAGTGTTCCATGATGTATAACACAAAATGGCTGACGCACATCCAAAATGTCCTTGTAACTATCTGCTCTTAACCTAACTGCTTTTCAAAATGGCTGACGCAAAAAATGTCCTTGTATTTGGTCAGACTATCTGATCTTTGTACAACTGTCTCATTGATAAAACCATCTAATCTTTTTATAGATGTTTAATTGATAAAACCAATCAACATGATGGAACACTCTGCGTGACACTACATTACAGACATAAACACATGCTATAAGATTTTTACATAACGCTACATGGACAGATGCCACCTATTTTCACCTCACTTTGCAGCCATCACACATAGACACTGATTCAAGCCAGTTTAAGGACTGCTCATATGGGGGTGGCTTAGGCTGAAGGAACCAAAGGTAGTGTAGAGAGGAAATCTGGGTTCTTTGTTCCTGGTGTTTGCATGTGACCTGGTCAAGATCCCACGCTGAAATGATTCTCTGTATCAGTGTAACAACTCTTTACAATACAACATCTAAACTTTGAAGTTCGTTTCCTGTCCAATTCTTTGAAGATCACTCACCGTGATTGACAAGAAATGATGACCTTGGTGATGACCACACCTGCTTGCATAGGCTTTGGAAATGAACTTATATAAACAAGCTCATGTCAAGTTACGAGTAACTTCAGCCACATGTGCTCCTAATTTCTGTCATGCATATGATGATAAGATGACAGCATTTTTTATTTTTGACTTATGTTCATAAACTAATGAGATGGGCTCATTCTTATACTGGATTTTACATAGTACATATCCAGGCTTTTGCCAAAGCCTTGAAAAATATTCATACATAATTTGTCATGTTTAAATGGTCAGATAAAATCACTTGCTTTCACAGTGTCACTTTCAACCTGCAAGTAACCTGCTCTGTTGTTCAAAAATATTGTTACTTTTGACAAGATCATGTTACCGCTAATATCTGTCATAAATATGTTTTCTGTGGTAATATTGCACTAACCAATAAAGTTGACATGGACAGCACTTACCCAAACCTGCACTACCAAGCCCAAACTCAAAATAATAAAGTAATAAAGTTTGAATCTGCAACAGCAAGTTTAACTTTGGTTTCATTTTGACTTTTCGGAGTTCTTGCTTAGCCTAGGTTTCAGAGATTCTGCCCCCGATTGTCAAAATTATCATGAAAATGCTCCCAACATTGAACTTGTCTGAGGTCTTAGATACCTTATGACCTTATGTGCCAAGTTCCATCTTGATATATTAATTTGCTCTATGTTAAGTATTGCAGAAACAGGGTCTCCAAGATGTGGCCCCATTGTGGCTACAGAAACCTATTGTATATCAGGGTTAAATATGGTACACAAGCTCACCTTACTAAGACCTTAGACTTTGGGTGTAATGTACGTATTTATGAAGATATCACATACACAAGGTTTCAGAGTCTTTGCCCCAATTGGCAACTGAAATGGTCCAAATGTCAAACTTGTCTGAGATGTTAGGAAGGTGAAATTGTAAGTCAGATTTCGTCTTCATACCCAAAGTATTTTTCAAGATAATAGAAATAAAAATAGCAAATATAATTCAAACCAACAATAAAACTGAAGAAAATTAGCAAGTTGTTTTTAAATCTAGGAACAAAGAGCAAACTTATATCTTCAGGGCATGAGAAGACACCTGATGCTCTTAAGGGGCAATATACAAAATAACACATTACAATAGTCAATTCTGGAAGACACAAAAATATGAAATAAAGTTTCTGCATCTGCCATCGACAAGATAGGTCTCATCACTGTGATATTTTGTGATTGAAAATGGGCAGTCCGAATGACCTCCTTAATGACACTGTTGGATTAAAGATCACACCAAGATTATAAACCTTCTCATTGTGATATATCACACCGTCACCCAGAGAAAATGTGTTAAGCCCTGGTCCCACTGAATAATGAATGATGAATAATGAACCATGTAGCATGATTATTATTATTTTTTGGTACAAGTCCAGTTATTCAACAAATGTGGGAGAATAGTGGCTCTTTGAGGCAGAATATTTGGCTAACGAGGCTTATCTCTGAGCATGGAGCTAAATTCAAGAAGTTCAAAATTTTGCAAAAACAGCGTGAGGGCAGTTTGTGTACGGGGTACTACGAGGACAAACGAGGATGTCAGAGGCATGTTAGTGGTGAGGACAAAGCTGTTAGAGGCCCATTATCCGAATACCTGCCAGCTACGAGGACGGGACAGGCTATTTTGGACAGACTATTTTGGCTCTGCCCTCTCACGCACTTCGTAGTGACAATCCCACCTGCTTTGTGTGCTGGATGCTGTATATAAAATAATTATTTTGTAGCGGATTAATTATTTTCTGCCAGAGTTTGGATGTTGAAAACACCTCTAATCGCTTCAGGAATCACAGAGGACGTTTCATCTGTTGCTTTTCTTTCTCTCTTTTTCCTTGCTGCATGAGGTGGAGAATGTATTTGGAACAGCCTAAAAGGTAATTATTTGTAATGTTTATATTGTAATAGCTTGGTAAAACAGTTGAATTTTCATTCCTTCTTATGAGCAACTATAAAAGTATGTTTATGATAGATTTATGATAGGTTTATGACTGAAAATCACTAAGGGCCCTTGGGCAAGGTCTTTAATCCCCTATTGCTCCTGGTGTGTAGTGAGCACCTTGTAAAACAGCAACCTGACATCGGAGTGAATATGAGGCATAATTGTAAAGCGCTTTGAGCATCTGATGCAGATGGAAAAGTGCTATATAAATGCAGTCCATTTATTTTCCAATTAACATCTCATTTATAATCGATCAGATGAGCTGCGCTGTGTGCGCTAACGCAATCACTCGCAGCATTTTTTTTTAATTGTTTGTGCAATGTTCATTTATGTGGCTCATTATTCGAATAATCACTGAAATTTCTGACAAATCCATACGTAGCTTATTATTCATCGCGTTATTATTCAGTGGGACCAAAGCTCTGCGCTCAAACCAAATAAACCAAAATTGAACCCAAAAAATGCAGGGAGCTGTGGTTAAAAACAAGATAACAGTTTATTGAATGACAATGATAAATGATGCTGGAATGTTGGTGGAGACACCGGAACACAGAGATGCAGACTGGACCAAAACGTGGAGTGGCAGGGTACCAGTCCCAGGCAGCTGCAAGCAGAGTTGACAGGAGGCAGAACGCTGGGACAAGAGGAACAGAAGGTGAGTCAATAAGCAAGTAATGCAAGGTCAGGAGTAACATGAATAACTACCGCAGAGGATAGCCAGGCCAAGTTATGATAGAGTGAAAACTAAGTTTCTGGCAAAGGTGGAGTGAATGAACCAGGGTCTTTATGCAGGTGTGATGATTGCTGACAGGTGCGGTAATCAGCTCTTGGGGAAAAAGAGGGACGGGAAACACAGCAGAGCAAACACCAAAGTAGTACAACAGTACCCACCTTTAAAGGGTGAGCATGACAGAAGTCCCGCAGAAGGGAGGGGTCCAAGATGAGGCCCTGCAACACCCAGGAGCGCTCTTCAGGTCCATAACCCTTCCAGTCCACCAGATACTGGAACTCCAGGCCCTGATGACGCACATCCAAAATCCAACACACAGTCCAGGCAGTTTGACCATCTGCGAGCCAGGTGAGAGGAGGGGGATTGGCCAGAGGGCACAATGGACTCATGTTGACAGGTTTGAGATGGGAGACATGGAAAGCAGGATGAATCTACAGGGACCGAGGCAGGTAGAGCCGGACCATGGCTGGGTTGATCACCTGGTCCACCATGAATGGACCAAAATAGCGAGGTTCCAGTTTTTGGGCCTCTTCTTTGTGCATGGTCTCTCTGCCCCGATCAAGGACCATCTTACTGCTCTTGATTTTCATTCAGTCTTTGATGATTTAGTGGCATTGGCAGCCAAAATCAGATCAGCCAATGGCTGCAAGAGAAATGAGGAATGTCATCCAGCTGATGGAGACATGTGCCACCAATGAAAAGAATTCAAGAGGTATGATGTGGAACTGTTTCACCAGCACATGACAACATTATTAAACATGAATCTCACCTCCAGCACATTTGTTTGCTTTGGATGAAGAGACGCCGTCTCAGATGTGCTGCTGTGGTCCGAAATGACGCATGCGCAGATGCAAAAGGCGGACCGATTTTTAGGGGCGGACCGTTTCGGATCGGCAGGTCTTGTGCAAAGGGAGGAACACAGCACTGCCTCCCACTCCAGTCCCTTGTTTCCCATCCAGACGTTTGGACATCAAGCGGTCTTCAGCACCTTTTATGGCTGTCTGACAGCAGTTTGTATCGTCTAACTGTTGTCTAAATATGCTTTGGATGCAATCGTGCAGGTGTGGATGAGGCAGTCTGGACAGGATCTATCCACAGTCTACACGCCTCTTTCCCTCCTGGATGCGTCTGGATTATGGCCATTTTTTCCGTGTCGGCCTGGTTCCCACACATTCTATGCATGACGGGGGGCTTAAGCATTGAGTTTTGTGATCTATTATGCCTCTAATTTTTGCAGTCTGTGTTTCAGATTTGATGCCACTAGTGTATAATGGTGCGTTTGTAGTATTTGATCAATCAATCAATCAATTTTTTTTTTATATAGCGCCAAATCACAACAAACAGTTGCCCCAAGGCGCTTTATATTGT
The DNA here is from genome assembly GCF_902500255.1 of Thalassophryne amazonica. Classification (NCBI taxonomy): domain Eukaryota; kingdom Metazoa; phylum Chordata; class Actinopteri; order Batrachoidiformes; family Batrachoididae; genus Thalassophryne; species Thalassophryne amazonica. The sequence continues at coordinate 16,738,645 of NC_047107.1, read as the reverse complement.
AAGGCAAGGCCATACAATAATTATGTAAAACCCCAACGGTCAAAACGACCCCCTGTGAGCAAGCACTTGGCTACAGTGGGAAGGAAAAACTCCCTTTTAACAGGAAGAAACCTCCAGCAGAACCAGGCTCAGGGAGGGGCAGTCTTCTGCTGGGACTGGTTGGGGCTGAGGGAGAGAACCAGGATGGGTCTATTTGATGGGTTTCGTTTTGCGTTATTTATTTATTCTTTGTCACGTTTGAAGCTTGTGCAGATGAATGTGCAGTTATGCGTTTGGGTTTCAGGAACTGAAGCAGAATTTCAAAATGTATCTTGGCAATCAACAAACAAAAACCTGCAAATGACCAGACATGACAGAGACGAGCACTTTATGTGTTCACTAAAATACGAACATGAAACCACACTGACCTTTCCTGTGACCTTGATCTCTTTAACCTGCACATCTTCCAGCCATCAGGAACAGATGCTGCTCCATCGCCAAATGGCCTACAAAGCAAACTGCACTACTTTAATCCTGTGTGTAGCCAGCATTAAAAATTGGATTGAGACAGATAAGATTAGATTAGACCAGCAGGATTTGAAAAAAATGTAAAAGCCTCGTTTAGCTTTAACATAATCTCCTTTCACTCTCAGTGAGCAGCAGTCCTGAAAGATTCACTTTGTATAGATGTTTTATTTGATGCCCTCCTCTTTTAGATTTATTATAGGCTTCATTTTGTGCGGCTTTATACAGAGAAACCACTGAGATGTTCAAAAAGCAAAAGCAGGAGATTCTTGGCTCTCCACAGAGCACAGTCATTGGCTGGAGGTGGAGACTTTTACACTGATTTTGTCACAGCAGGAAGTCAGATTCATATCGAGCACCGCCTGTAAGCAAATAAAGCAGAGTGCTTTTAGGAAATTGACCTCCCATTGCCTCTATCTGACGGCACATTGTGTCTGACAGGAATATAATGTTCAATAAATACGCTGCAGCATCTGCAACATCAGAAGACATCAAATCCTGAGCGCCGCAAAAGTACTTAACCAGAAAAATAGTGCCCTTTGTGTTACAATATGAAGCTTATTTTCATCCACAATGAAATAAATGATACACATAATTAAAAAGAAAATCAGTGACAGGCTTCAACTTGCTCAATGCCACATTAATGTTGTCAGAGTTTTTACTAATATGCAACAGTTTTATTAGAATTTCGGGTAAGGTTACATCATTTTTGTCCTGCTGGTTGAACA